>NW_027248473.1:0-42500 GCF_031021105.1 Erythrolamprus reginae | reverse complement strand
AATGCGAACTACAAAAACTGCCTAGTGTGACCTGCAACTCTTCACATAATAATTGCTGTCACAATTAATTTTGCACAGCACCGGAAGCAGAAAAAGAGGTTCCTTCAGATGAAATGGTGATTAGTAAGATTTTAGAATGTGCTGAAATGGATAGGATGATGATGGAATTAAAAGAAAATAGGAACCAGATTATTATAGAATTTGGAATAGATTTCACCATTGGCTGAAATTAGAAACCAAAATAAGAAATATGAGGGTCACCCAGAAAGCAATGCACCACATTTTTTTCTCGGCCTACAGTAATGGTACGAATGCAAAACATTAGATATACATTATTTGAATTATCAGGAGTGTATGTGTAAATTTTGCATTTCTTCAGACAGATAGCATAGCTGCAGCAGTGTTTCAAAATGGCATCTATAAGTGATATATGTTACAAGCAGCATGTTGTCATTGAATTTCTCACTGTGGAGAAAGAAACTGTTGGGAACATTAACAAACATTTGTGTACAGTTTATGGAGAATCTGCAGTCAACAGAAGTACGGTTAGTTGTGGAAGACATTTTGAGGATGACGAAGAGATGATTTGCACAGTGCAGAAATAGCTTCGTGACCAGAACCAGGATTGGTACCGACAGGGCATACATGCCTTTGTGTCTCTCTGGAGGAAGGCCATAGAACGGGATGGAGATTACATGGAAAAATAGGGAATGTAGAAGAAACATTATTCTTTCTTGTGTGTAAGTTTCAATTGTGTTCAATAAATAATTGAAGAAAAAATGTGGTGCATTACTTTCTGAGCAACCCTCATAGAAAAAAATTAAAATCTGAATGACAAAATGTTTATGTATATATAAAATTATAGTTAAATTACTAGTGGCAAAATATGTGCAAGTTAAATGGTAAAGCATGAAAGTAGTATATATGTTTTGACACAAAATACTAAAATATATTATATAGTGTTCTTAATGTTTATATTGTATTTGTAGTGATGGGCGAACCCAACGGTGTTCGGGTTCGGCAAGTTCGGCCAAATTTTACGCAAAATTTAGCCGAATCCGAACTTGAACCCAAACGGTGAATCCCTCCCATGAAGAGATTCCGGGGGAGGAGCTTTGATATCACCGGCAGGTTGCTAAGGATGCCAAGGTGATCACTTCCTGGATTCCATGGAATCCAGGAAGTGATCATCTTGGCGTCCTTAGCAACCTGCTGGTGATGTCAAAACTCCGAATGCTGAACATGACCCCAAACTTTGCCCGAACTTTGGAAAAATTTCGTGTTCGTGTTCAGCATACCGAACACCGCAAAATTCGGTACGGAGCCGAATTGTGCGGGTTCAGTTCGCCCATCACTATGCATTTGTTCAATTTGATGTTTGTCTTATTATTTTTTACTTTTATTTTTTTACTTCTTACTTTTTTGTATTTTGTATCTGTGTTTTTTTAATGTTGGAAAATGAATAAAAACAATTTTTTTAAAAAAAATCTACTGAAGATTTGAGTTAATGGAGGTTTATCATTTTGGAACAACTGGAAAGATTAATTTGTCTTTAATATAACCGCTTATGTGTTTTTAGTGTCACATAAAATAGCATAAACTGCTTATGATCAGACAAAATACTAGGTGAAAATGGGATTGATATATTTTTTGGTTCTATGTACTATGGAAAACCAATTCATTTTCTTAGCATTGTGCTAATCAGGCTATCACATTTAATGGGATCTTACATGCTATGGGAATGAAGCAACTGGATTCTGTTAACCAGTTAAGAAATTTAGGATATCATGGAAATACAGGCATAAAATAGGGTGGAATCCTAATGTTTTATCAAAGAAGTATCTCATACTGATACACAATTTTTAAAATTAAAAATTAAGAAACTCAAAATGGTAATTTCAGAGGGGAAAAATATTTTAGGATTTGGTTGTTCAAATCTGGGGCGTTTTTATTTGGAGGGTCGTAGGTGCCACCTAGTGGCATGATGGTTCTATGTTGTCCATCTTGCCTTCTACGTACACTACTATAGGCATCTAAAGGGTTAACAAGATAGAAACATAGAAACATAGAAGACAGACGGCAGAAAAAGACCTCATGATCCATCTAGTCTGCCCTTATATTATTTCCTGTATTTTATCTTAGGATGGATATATGTTTATCCCAGGCATGTTTAAATTCAGTTACTGTGGATTTATCTACCACGTCTGCCGGAAGTTTGTTCCAAGGATCTACTACTCTTTCAGTAAAATAATATTTTCTCATGTTGCTTTTGATCTTTCCCTCAACTAACTGGCCCTAAAATTGTCTTTAACCTCGTGAAAGAAACAGAAGAGGAAGGTTTCTTAATTAGATCAGAACAATTATGAGAAGGTTGAGATTGAGGAAAAAACTTTTCAATATTGTCCTAGTGGAACATTTGTTCTGTTAGAATCTCTTCAGCTGTTTATTCATTATAATGGAAAAAATGCATAGGCATATTTACAGGGAAGGGATTCTCTGATTAGAACAGTGGCCCACAGGGAAAAAATTAAGCACCTTCTTTCTCTGATACAATTGTTCCAATCAAATTAAGATTCTTATATGGACATAATATGGTAAAAAATAAGAATTATAAAAACACTGGGAGATATTTCCATCATGTTGAGTTGGCCCTGAAGCTTTATGAGTGGGCTGGAGGAAGTACTTCCTACTGAATTCTTTGCCTAAAGTCTATATTTTCATAGCAAACAACCTCTTAACTTGCACCCAAGCTATTTTCCAATTCATAGCAGAAAAAAAATATTGCCTGCAGATCTTTTCCAGTGCAGAAAAAGAGATAACATATGCTAAAGGTTTTTTTTATTAGTGCATTTGTGCAATTCTTTATATTTTCATTTGAATCTTTTATTTTCCAACAAAATTTACTATTTTTCATTGAACTAAAATTCTACAGCATGCGTAATGGAATATTTTCTTTTAAGTTGTTTTTTTAGGAGACTAGAAGTGAAAGGTAGATTAGAGCTTACAAAAGTTTTGGCAGAGACATCCTCGAATACAGCTCATCTGTTTGGAACCCATATCGCATCTCAGACATTAACACCCTTGAAAATGTCCAAAAATACTTCACCAGAAGAGCCCTTCACTCTACCACTCGAAATAGAATACCCTACGAGACTAGACTTTCAATCCTGAGCCTAGAAAGTTTAGAACTAAGATGCCTTAAACAAGATCTAAGTATTACCCACAAGATCATATGCTGCAATGTCCTGCCTGTCGGCGACTACTTCAGCTTCAACCGCAACAACACAAGAGCACACAACAGATTTAAACTTAATATTAACCACTCCAAACTTGACTGTAAAAAATATGACTTCAGTAACCAAGTTGTCAAAGCGTGGAACTCATTACTGGACTCCATAGTGTCATCCCTAAACCCCCAACACTTTACCCTTAGATTATCTACAGTTGACCTATCCAGATTCCTAAGAGGAAAGGGGCGAGTACAAGTGCACTAGAGTGCCTTCCGTCCCCTGTCCTATTGCTCTCCTATATCTCCTATACCTTTCTTCTATTCCTATATCTTCTCTTCTTTCTTAGATATATTTTACTATGAGTATCTCCTCTATAACCTTCATCATGTATTTTACTATGTGTATATAGATATATACCCACTAAAACCCTCATTGTGTATTGGACAAAATAAATAAATAAAATAAAAAAATAAACATAAAAATCCAAATTAAAAAAAAAGTTTGCTTTTTAAAATTTGGATCTAAATCTTAGATTAGCCTAATGAGGAGCAACTCAGCACAGCCTAGAATAGTACTTACCATAAACCATAAATTTATAGGTCTTGAATCTTTCTTCTTCTGCTTGCATGTCATTTCGAAAAACTCTGTAAGAAAGTGTGCACATATAGGATCCAGACATGTGCTCCTTAAAACCAACCAACATCAACTTTCCAGTTTCTGTGAGGTTCACATACTGTTTTCCTGCAACAGAAATGAGAATCCAAGTCAACATAATTCAAGTTTGGGTCTGTCCAAGCTTTTGGTTTGCCTGGAATACTCTGCGTGAAGAATTGTCTTGAGCAATATATAAAACAAAGAAGAGAGTAACTACTGAGAGTGTCAACAAGCTCAAGCTCAAACTCAACCCAGACAAGACGGAGTGGCTGTGGGTCTTGCCTCCCAAGGACAATTCCATCTGTCCGTCCATACCCTGGGGAGGGGGAATTATTGACCCCCTCAGAGAGAGTCCGCAACTTGGGCGTCCTCCTCGATCCACAGCTAACATTGGAACACCATTTTTCGGCTGTGGCGAGGAAGGCGTTTGCCCAGGTTCACCTGGTGCACCAGTTGCGGCCCTATTTGGACAGGGAGTCATTACTCACAGTCACTCATGCCCTTATCACCTCGAGTTTCAATTACTGCAATGCTCTCTACATGGGGCTTATCCTTGAAAAGTGTTCGGAAACTTCAGATCGTGCAGAATGCGGCCACGAGAGCCATTGTGTGGCTTCCTAGATTCGCCCACGTTTCTACAACACTCTGAGGCCTGCACTAGCTGCCGATCAGTTTCTGGTCACAATTCAAAGTGTTTGTTATGACCTTTAAAGCCCTACATGGCACTGGACCAGAGTATCTCTGGAACAGCCTGCTACAGCACAAATCCCAGTGGCCGGTAAGGTCCCACAGAGTTGGCCTTCTCCGGGTGCCTGTTGACAAAACAATGTCGTTTGGCGGGCCCCAGGGGAAGAGCCTTCTCTGTGGCGGCCCCGGCCCTCTGGAATCAACTCCCCCCGGAGATCAGAACTGCTCCCACCCTCCTTATCTTTTGTAAATTACTCAAGACCCACCTATGTCGCCAGGCATGGGGGAACTGAGACACCTCCCTAGGCTTTTATATTTTATGATTGGTATGTATGCGTTGTTTGGTTTTAAATGAGGGGTTTTATATGTGTTTCTTTTTAATATTAGATTTGTTCTTTGACATTGTTTTTACTACTGTTGTGAGCCGCCCCGAGTCTTCGGAGTGGGGCGGCATACAAATCTAATAAATAATATTAATATTAATATTAATATTAATATTAATATTAATATTAATAATAATAATATTAATATTAATATTAATATTAATAATAATAATAATAATAATAATAATAATAATAATAATAATAATAATAATAATGCTAAAAATATTATGTTAAAAATTTACAAACTTGTGGGGCTCATTACTGTGTGTCCAAGGCTGCATGCAACCTGCAAGCTATGTGTTAGACCAATGCTTCTCAAATAATGGGGGCACCCCCTTAGGGTAAGGGTGCGGAATGATGCCAGGGGGTACGTATGACCCCAGGGAATATGCGTGGTCCCTCTCGATCAATTCCCCCAGCCGGGGAGTGTTTTCCCAGTTGCACGCTGCTCCAAGCCCAGAAGGGAAAGTGGCTATGCGGTGTGGAGCAACTGCGTGGGTTCTTGTTCTCAGCGGGTGCCACAGTAGCCAAGAACAGGGTGGCAAACCTACAGCTAGACAAGGAGGAGCATCCTTTGTAGCTGGGCAAAAGTTTTGAATAGCACCCTAAAGCCTCCTTCCATTCCACTCACTGTGAGTGCCCGGCAGAGACGGCGCTTATAGGCCAGTCCACCAATCCCAAAACATTGCTTTGATTAAGCTGGCCTGGCCCCATATCAAAAGAAGGTCCTAACCACAGTGGCCTATGCCTACCTAACTGAAAACAGGCTCTGCTGAGTTCAGTGTAACTTACTCCCAGATAAGTGGGTAGAGCAGCCTTTTCCAGCCAACGAAGCAGTGGAAGTGATGTGCCGATGCCTGGAGGCTGTTAGGGTCTGGATGGGTGTCAACAGACTCAAACGCAACCCGGATAAGACGGAGTGGCTGTGGGTTCTGCCTCCCAAGGACAATTCCAGCTGTCCGTCCATAACCCTGGAGGGGGGAATTATTGACCCCTTCAGAGAGGGTCCGCAACTTCGGTGTCCTCCTCAATCCACAGCTCACATTAGAGAACCATCTTTCAGCTGTGGCGAGGGGGACGTTTGCCCAGGTTCGCCTGGTGCACCAGTTGCGTCCCTATCTGGACCGGAACTCACTGCTCACAGTCACTCATGCCCTCATCACCTCGAGATTCGACTACTGTAACGCTCTCTACATGGGGCTACCTTTGAAAAGTGTTTGGAAACTTCAGATCGTGCAGAATGCAGCTGCGAGAGCAATCATGGGCTTCCCTAGATATGCCCATGTTACACCAAGACTCCGCAGTCTGCATTGGTTGCCGATCAATTTCCAGTCACAATTCAAAGTGTTGGTTATGACCTATAAAGCCCTTCATGGCATCGGACCAGAATATCTCCGGGACCGCCTTCTGCTGCATGAATCCCAGCGACCGATTAGGTCCCACAGAGTTGGCCTTCTCCGGGTCCTGTCGACTAAACAATGTCGTCTGGTGGGTCCCAGGGGAACAGCCTTCTCTGTGGCGGCCCCGACCCTCTGGAATCAGCTCCCCCTGGAGATTAGAACTGCTTCCACCCTCCTTGCCTTTCGTAAACTCCTTAAAACCCACCTTTGTCGCCAGGCATGGGGGAATTGAGTTATCTCTCCCGGGCCTATACAATTTATGTATGGTATGCTTGTATGTATGTTTGGTTTTATAAATAAGGGTTTTTTAGTTGTTTTAGTATTGGATTGCTACATGCTGTTTTTATCACTGTTGTTAGCCACCCCGAGTCCACGGAGAGGGGTGGCATTCAAATCAAATCAAATCAAATCAAATAATTGACATAAGTTTGGGGACTAGTCATAAATATGCTGTTGAGAGTTAGTGGCCTCTAAATGAGTTTTGTTAAGCATTCTAATCTATTTTTCTTTCTCCTAAGACTCTTCTCCTTGATATTTATTTTCACAGGCACTTTGGAAACCGATAGGATTCACATTGCTGCAATTTCATCCCTTGCTTGTGTTTGTTTTGAAATTGACCAGACTGCTGGAGATTTTCCTTCCTCCCCTTCCTGATACACCTTGACCAGCTGAATTTGAGGAAAAAACTTATTTTTCCCAAGCACCATGTTTACAGCTTTTGTGCATTATTATTATTATTATTATTATTTCTGAAATTGTTAATGTAACATTGTCAGAACAAACAGAGCTTGCAGGACCATTTTGATAATGTACGTTTTCAAAACAAGTGAATATTTTGATCTCTTGATAAAAATGTAACTTACTTTTTAGGTTCTGTCCATTTGGTCCAATCCAGAGATAGTTGGGGTCTATAACTTCACTTTGTGAAAGAGACAAATCCATGCAGACAAGATAGGGGCTGTTTCTGTGCACTCTGACATAAACATTGACTGCAGAAGAAGATGAAATAGGCATCTTCCATAGCTATTGTGCAAAATGACAACACAGGGAAAATTAAAGCTTCCCTTAGCTTCCTCTTGAGCACATATCCAGTGAAGTAGATACATCTCTCTGACTAAGAGCAATCCGACAGTGTAGTCAATTGCTCAGAGAAATGATGGCCCCTCACTTCACTGAAAATGTTTATGAGGACTAGTCAGCCATCTGTCAGGGATGCTTTAATTTGGATTTGTATTCTGAACTGGTAGTAGGACACACTGGCATAAATCAGTGTTTCTCAACCTCAGCAATTTTAAGAATATAAGCTGCCTGGGGAATTCTGGGAGTTGATGTCCATGTATCTTCACATTCCTGATGCCAAAAATCATTGGCTTTAATGTCTTCCATCACAAATAAATATTCTCAGCCTATTCATCCCCACTATTTTTAAAACTATTTTCATTACACAACCTCTTATTCTGACTATGAAACTGCTGATTTGATTGTGAAATAGATTGCTTTGGGCAAGGGTTTTGAACACAGAATAATTCCACAATATTCTGCATTTATATTCAGAATAATTGCTTTGAAAACAAAATAATCCCACAATACTAAAAGCCTAGTGTTGGGAAAATTTTGCTTGAAATATTTGGAAAGGATTGATTCACATACTCACACTTACTTGCTTTACAGCAATAGAATTTGCATGGTGGAAAAGGCAAAACTGTTGGTTTCCTCAATGGTGTGTAGTGATATATACACTGCTCAAAAAAAATAAAGGGAACACTTAAACGACACAATATAACTCCAAGTAAATCAAACTTGTGTGAAATCAAAGTGTCCACTTAGGAAACAACACTGACAATCAATTCCACATGCTGTTGTGCACATTCAACTTTGTACAGAACAAAGTATTCAATGAGAATATTTCATTCATTCAGATCTAGGATGTGATATTTGAGTGTTTCCTTTATTTTTTTGAGCAGTATATATATAAATTTACTATGATTCAACATTGACCTTCTTAGATAGGGTTCACAACTTGGGTGTCCTCCTGGACCTATGGGTGAGCTTTGACCACAAACTTTAGGCTGTGGCCAGGGGGACCTTTGCCCAGGTTCGCCTGGTTTACCAGTTGCGGCCCTATTTGGACCAGGAGGCTCTACGTAAAGTCACTCAGGGCTTCATCACCTCCCGTCTTGATTATTGCAACACGCTCTACATGGGGCTACCCTTGAAAAGAGTTCGGAGACTGCAAATAGTCCAGAATGCAGCCACGAGAACTGTCATGGGTATGCCTTGGTATGCCCATATAACACCTATGCTCCGCAAGCTGCATTGGCTTCCTATTAATCTCCAGGCACAATTCAAGCTGTTGGTTATTACCTATAAAGCCCTACATGGCTCAGGCCAGACTATTTATGGGACCCCCTCTTGCCACATACCTCCCAGAGACCAATAAGAGCACACAGAGTTGGCCTCCTCCAGGTTCCGTCGACTAAGCCAGTGTTTCCCAACCTTGGTCACTTGAAGATATCTGGACTTCAACTTCCAGAATTCCCCAGCCAGCATTCGCTGGCTGGGGAATTCTGGGAGTTGAAGTCCAGATATCTTCAAGTGACCAAGGTTGGGAAACACTGGACTAAGCAATGCAGATTGGCAGGACCGAGGGGAAGGGCCTTCTCTGTGGTCGCCCCGGCTCTATGGAACCAGCTACCCCCTGATATCTCACTCTACTGGCCTTCCGTAAGGTCACGAAGTCCTGGTTTTGCCATCAGGCCTGGGAGGCCATGAATGAACAACTGACATGGCCAAATTGTATGAATGGTATGTATGCTTGTGATTATGTCTGTTTTTTAATTAATGGGTTCTTTTTATTGCGGGATTTTATAGCTTTGATATTATATTATCTTTTTATTGTTCTGTATCTATTTATGTTTATATTATTATTGTAAGCCACACTGAGTCAGTCCTTCGGGATTTGGTGGCATAGAAATCAGAAAAATAAATAAATTCAAGATTTTTTTCTCAGGGGGTATTTGCCTATTTTTCCTAACTCTAATTTCTGTTGATTTCAGAATCCAAATTCCTGCTTTATATTCTAATTTTTTGGGGGGAAGCAGTGTCTTCCATAAAAACACATTACAGTGGTACCTCTACTTAAGAAATTCATTCGTTCTGTGACCAGGTTCTTAAGTACAAACTTTCTTAAGTAGAACCAATTTTTCCCATAGGAATCAATGTAAAAGTGAATAATGTGTGCAAACCCATTAGGAAAGAAATAAAAGGTCAGAATTTGGGTGGGAGGAGGAGGAGGAAGAAGAGGAGGAAGACAGTCGCTGCTGAAGGAAGAAGGTGAGGTGAGGGGAATCAAAAAAATCCAAAACTTTAAGGCTAAAAAAAAAAAAGAGGGACTTTGAGGCAGCACCCAGAGAAAGGAAAGCACTCTGTTCGCTTTGGGCTGCCAAAGCCTCCTTAAGCGCCACCGAAAGGCTCCTCTGGCAGCCCAGAAAAGCCCGAGATGGCCGGGATTAAAGGGGAATGGCACGAAAATTTTCCTGGGAAATTTTTTCTGGCCTCAAGTTCTTAAAATGGTTCTTAAGTAGAGTCAAAAAAGTCTTGAACATCCGATTCTTATCTAGAAAAGTTATTAAGTAGAGGTGTTCTTAGGTAGAGGTACCACTGTATTTTCTTTTTTCATCAATAGTTTCAATGTCCTGGAGTTTATGGTGATGATATGGGGAAGAGCTTCTTCTGCTACGGCATCCCAACTGTGGGTTGCCTTTTTCCTGGAGGTAAGCCAACACCTTTGGTTCATTTCAACTGATTTTCATGAATTGTTACCAGCCAAGACAAACTAGTGCCTGTGCTAGAAATGATTTCAACAAATACAGGTAGCATTCCGCTTAACAATGATGACTGAAAATGGAATATGAAGGATTTCAGATTTTTAAATCTGACCCTTGGGATCTACCCAGTTATCGAACATAAAATGTTATTTTTTGTTTTAGTTACCTTGAAGAATTTTGTTTTTTTTATGTCAGTAACTTGTTTGAGCTTATTTTCTTGATTTTCCAAGAAATTCCTGTTTCCAGAATATAGACACATTCCTTGCATCATCTTAGTTTTTCATTAAAAAGATAAAATGTTACCTTTATGATTAACGTTGCCATATATATAATTCTTTCTAATCAACTTAACAGAATACTGTGTTTCGTCCACTCCATTTCCTATTACAGGGAAAATAAAAGTATTACTGGTAAATGTTTATCATTCAGACTAGACCTGGAAGATAATGAGCAAATGCTTGCTTTCAAGAACTTTGCCAGCTAAAAATATAATTCTAGCATGTTTTAAACAATAGTAGTTTTATTTACCACTTCCCCTAATGCATGTACGGTAGATAAATATACATCTCCCAAAGACTTCCCAATGCAAATTGTCTTGATATTGCTTTTTATTACATAAATTTCCCTGATGTAAATGTTTTCATTTCACCAAAATAAGCTCCTTTCTTGTAATTTTTTTAAAGTTTCTTTATTGATTTTAAAAAGAATATTTCTCATATTTTTTGTTCTGTTTTTACAGTTTTTAATCCGTTTTTATTACATGTTAAATATATCGTTCATTTCTCTATATATTCTGTTAAATTATATACAATCAAATAGCATAATATTAGAAGAGAAAAAAAGGTAAAGAGTTATTAACAAGTATACATTTTTTAAAGTTTCTATAATAGAGTAATCATTCATCCCATGTTTTTATTTCATTTCCATTAATATTACAAGGTGTTCATTTTTATTTCTATATACAGTGTTCCTTCGATTTTCGCGGGTTTGAACTTCGCAAAAAGTCTATACCACAGTTTTTCAAAAATATTAATTAAAAAAATACTTTGCGGTTTTTTCCCCTACACCATGGTTTCCCCCGCCCGATGACGTCATATGTCATCGCCAAACTTTCATCCGCCTTTAATATTTTTTTAAAAAATAAACTTTAATAAATAAACATGGTGAGTAATAATCTAAATGGTTGCTAAGGGAATGGGAAATTGCAATTTAGGGGTTTAAAGTGTTAAGGGAAGGCTTGTGATACTGTTCATAGCCAAAAATAGTGTATTTACTTCCGCATCTCTACTTCACGGAAATTCGACTTTCGTGGGTGGTCTTGGAACGCATCCCCCACGAAAATCGAGGGAACACTGTATACTGATACTTTGTATTGTTACTTTTCAGTTTTTGTTTTGAATCCATTCAGGCCATTTGTGCCATAATTCTTTAGATTCTTTATATTTTATTCCCTTGATTGAGTTTGTCATTTCGTCCATCTCTACACATCTATATATTTTATCAATAATTAAGCTTTCTTGTAGTTTAAAACTATGCAGTGTTCAGAACTTGCTTCACACATGAATTATCAGTGTAAGAGCATTAAAGAAAAGGGAGAGAATACAATAAAGCTCCAATTTGTACTGCTATACATGTGTTATGCTGCATTTTAGTAGCTTTCACAAGTCACATCCATACAAATCCATTTGTATTATGATTTATAGCTCTTAAGCTTACAAATTAAATAAAACTCTTCTTTCTTTCTTTCTTTCCTTCCTTCCTTCCTTCTTTCTTTCCTTCCTTCTTTCCTTCCTTCTTTCCTTCCTTCTTTCCTTCCTCCCTTCCTTCTTTCCCTCCTTCCTCCCTTCCTTCCTTCCTCCCTCCCTCTTTCCTTCCTTCCTCCCTCCCTTCCTTCTTTCCTCCCTTCCTTCCTTCCTTCTTTCCTTCCTTTTTTCCTTCCTTACTTCCCCATCCCCTCTACCCTCTTCTTACCTGGCAAAAAAATAAGAAAAGCACTAATGAATCCCACATGTGAAATAAAGAAATGACTCAGAATAAATATAGAGGGGAGGCTTCAGTGAAGGCCATTTCCTCCCTCATAATGTTATCTAGCATCAGGCAACAATTAGTGAGAAGGTAGACATATAATTATGGAAGATTTATATTGCCTCAGCAACAGAAGAGATTATTAGTGAGACACAAGCCAAGTTAACTATGGGGGACAAAAGGAACAAAATTGCTGTGACTGTTCCATTGTAGGCAATGTTAAGATTAAACCAGTGGTTCTCAGTGATCACAATGCCATTGTGGGGGCAATTATGCTGGCTCTGTTAAAAATTGCTATTGCTAACATGTTGTAAGCCGCTCTGAGTCTAAGGAGAAGGGCGGCATTAAAAAAATTGAATAAATAAATACTAGATAAATGGATAGATGGATGGATGGATGGATGGATGGATGGATGGATAGATAGATAGATAGATAGATAGATAGATAGATAGATAGATAGATAGATAGATAAAGACAACTGTCATGGTGGTCTCTGGAAGCAATGTAGTATGCTAAGAACATGGCAAGACACAAAAGATTCCCTGGTTAACCACTATGCCCAGACCATCTTCAACTGCTAGATGGAATCTGGGAAGAGAGAGGGAGGCTGACTAAGCACACACCTCTCTTACTTCAATCCAATTGACACACAAGTCTTTGACATCTCCTCCAAGGTGTCAAGGTCCTCTTTGAAAATGATGGATGAACATCACCATCTATCGAGTGCTTAAAGAACATGTCTTTTACCTGCAGCTTTTAGATCATGTTATAATTCAACACTTCCCATTTTCCAGATTAAATACAATCTTAGAATGTATACATATGCTACTAAATCCACAGCGTTTTGCATTATATTTTTTTCATTGTGAAAATTGCTTTCGGGAAGTGTTTACAGTGGGAACTATAATAATTTCCACTCTTCTGTTGGAGAAAAATGTACACACACACACCCATGACTCCAAAATCAGCCCTGTTCCATCTGGTGGTCTCAGCATTTTTAGAGGAATATGGTGGCCTTTTGCAGAGAATCAAGGAGAAGAGTATTGCTCAGCTGCTTAGAAGTTCTCCACCTTTGCCTTATACACACAATTTATAAGATGCCATATACCTTGCTCTGGGGCCATGAAACCATTCAGCACAAACCTTGCAGGGAAGAGGAGGTGCAGGACAGTGCAGAGAAAAAGAGTTAAACGAGTGTTGCCACCTTGCATAGTTCAAGAGAGAGCCCATCCTTCTTCCTACCAGGGCCTAGACAGCCTTCTGTCCATACGGAAGAAAAAAGAGCAACAAGTTCCCTTCGGCACCTAGGTGACATTCCAACTGTCAACCAATTGTAACCATGACTACCTTTCTCCTTTACTGGTTTTCAACTAAGTTCCAGAGAATGTTGGGATTCTTTGTGGACATATTAACTTTAGCTTTGGTGGCCTGCTGCCCGGCTGTGTATTACCAAACATTCCATATAATGCTCAATTTTCAGGAGAAGAAGAACATATCACTTCTAAATCCCCCCATTGACTGCTGGATTCAATAGGTTCAGCCAAAACTTTGTGGTAATGGTGTGTGCCCCTTTAGGGCTGATTCTCTCTTTTCCCCAAGTGGGGCTGTTGCCACAACTTGAGGTTGTTGGAAGCAATACTCATCGTGGTGATGAAGATTGGATAGCAGAACTATATGTGATGTAACTATAAATGGAATTTCCTTCTGAGAAAACAGGCCAAGCTTTCCAATGTTTAGATTTAAAACAACAAAAAACGTGTGGCAAATCTAAGATGAATACCACTCTAAGGGATTTTGTTTTTGTTTTTTTACCAAATACAAAGAAAGAAAGAAAGAAAGAAAGGAAAAAAGAAAGAAAGAAAGCAGGAAGGAAGGAAAGGAAGGAAGGAAAAGAAAGAAAAATAAATTTAAAAAAAGAAACTTATTTTTATTCTGTCTGATGAAATAGAGGTTTTCCTAATTCATTCAGAAAAAATGAATTAAGCCCTATCAGATTCAAGATCCTTTTTTTAAAAAAGCATCAGAAAAAAAGCACTTTTAGAGCTAGAGGAATTATGTTCCTTTAACCGTAGTTTGGAAAACAATTGTAGCCTGGAATGAATAATAACTCTACAGTTATCATGGTTCAGGAATATGATTTACATCCACTGGACCATCTTCCTCACAGCTTGGGGGCGCCCTTTTTCTACACAACTTCTCACCATTTCCTGTCCTTGTCATCTCATTATTGCAATTCAGCCCAGCTCTTTTTTTTTTAATCTGAAACCTGCCTAATTGGGAATCTTCCTTCCTTTCTGAAGTTCAGTGGAATCCCTGAGCCCTGGAGAGAAGCTTTCGGACTAGGTGCTGCTGCCAAAACAAGATGGAAGGTGAGAGATTTACTGGAATTCTGTTGATCTTATTTTAGCAAAACTCAAGTTTATTTTATTTTTCAGCAAATATAGTAATATGAATACTTCTAAAAAGTATGTTTGTTTTAAAATTTATTTCCTTTTCATCACCCACTTAAGCAGCCTCCCCCTCTAGATTTTAACTTTATCATTTCAAAGGAAAAATAGTGCCAACTATTTAATTTTTATTATTCTGTCAGAGTAATACATTTCTTCTCCAATTCCTTATTTTCCCAATTTACATAATTTTGCTTTCTTTGCCTTTTTGCTCATATGCCTCTGTTATTAGGATTTTCTAACAGTTTTATTTATCTTAAATACTGTAATATTGACCCACCAATATATTTCTAGAAGAACAATAAGATTTACAAAGATATTACCAAGAAACACCCCACCCAACAATTTTAGTTCTAAACCTGTAAAGGTTTCTAAAACCAGAGGAGAAAGTTTATGGTGATGGTGTGTTTTTTTTTTCTTGTTCTCATGGCTTCTCAAAACATGAATTACATATTTGCATTACATGGATTTTTGCTGACTAGTAAATTGGGAATTATTTTAACAGAAAATATTTGTTACAGGTTAGACGGAATTTAGTTAAACTATTGCCTCAATAATAATTTATTAAATTAAATATCAAATCCTTCCACAAGTTAAGTATATATTGAATAGGATCTCACAATTACTATACAATTCCTATTTTCCTCTTTATTTGTTATATCAGGATATAATTTCAGATATAAAAAATGTAAAAATATTGCATATTTCAAACATGTTAATCAGAAAGTTTAAAATGTTACTTCAATCAAGATAATCAAAATAAGTTACCTGTCATAAATGTGATCTGCCTGTGTTAAGAGTTTTGGATTCCAAAGTTTATAAAAACCAAACAGGTGTGAATTTCTATATCCACCATAGCAGGTTGAACTCTTCACTATAACTCCATAAGTGATATTAAGAAATCCCATTTGTCAAATGTCTTTGTGCTGTAAAAAATCTATGTGTCACAAATGTGAAAATCCATGTGCTTGTTTAAAAGAAAACTTCTTTGAAACCAGTGGGGAATTCCTCTGGGTCCACATGATTTGGTTCTAGCAACAATGTTTGCATGGTGCCAAAACAGTTTTTAAAGTGTGATACATCTTTAAAAAGTGTCTGCATCTCGTAAGTTGATAATAACACATCAAAACAAATATATTTTTGTGTTCCGTTTGAGAGAGGAATATGCAAACCTGTGAACTGAACAGTAGAATTTAATATGCTTATATGCCTATGCATAAATGTAAAATGCCACTATACTGCTTTTTTTCAGATTGCAACTGGAAAAGAAATTATTTTGCTTCTGATATGATGAAGAAAATCAAAGGCACTTTTCGGATCAACATAATAAAAACAAGGACGGGGCCTTTGATTTTCTTTATCATATCAGAAGCAAAATAATTTATTTTCCAGTTACATTCTTTCCATTTTAATTAGGTCAACATGGATTATATTTTTTCTCTGAAATTGAAGATTTAGATTTTCTCAAAAATGTGGCCCAATATTTTTAATGTTGCTTCATTGCCCTATCCAAAACCATATTTTAAACTAGCCAATAATTCAGGTGTTTATTGCAGAGCGAGGAAATAGGCAAATATAATGCAAAATATTAATGCAAAGACTAAATTTACTTTGCTTCAAAAGAAGGAAAAGGGAAAAAGAAGAAAAAGTTTGGGGGGGGGGGGGAGATTTCTGAGTCCCTCATGCAGTCTTTTAACATTGCTAGGAAGTGATATATATTTAAATATAATGCTCTAGGGAAAGGGGGAGAGCTCAAATTTTTAAAATAGGCTTTGAACTCTTCCTATCAAGCTCTTCCCTATTTCTTTTTTTTTATAAGCAAAGATCTACAAATATGTATTATGCTCTAAGATTAGATCCATTTTTATTTATTAAAAGAGCAGATAAAATCCTGGGACAATGTGAAGTTAAAATATTCTACTATACAAATGTGTATAACAAAAACAACACCTGGTATCCCCATTCTTAATCAAAATGGCTATTAATTTTTTTTAAAATAGAAAAGGTTGGGAATGGTAGCATGAGGAAGGAGCTGTATTTAATGACAACCTTAGTGGGGGCTTTCCAGATTCTAGAATCTGATTCCTTTTGGTTCTCCAAATCCAGTTGCTTTTTTCTCCCTATGAATGAAGGATTACCGTCCATGCTAGGTCTGTTCTGGTCACCAAGGTTTTCTTGGCTTCTGAAGATAGGAGAAGGTTTAGGTCAGAGCTTGGTTCCTCCTGGTTCAGACCAGTTCTATAGAACCAGTAGCAACTTGGCGCCTGGGTTTCTAGAAATGGCAGCAACCTAGTCCTGCTACACCCTCACAAAGTTTGCCAGCAGCGTATGGTAGGCAATGCACACCCTCTCCCATGGTGTGTCTCTGAGCAAACCAGCAGCAAATAAAACCAGACCCCACCTCTGGTGTAGCCCCTTCCTCATTTTAAATACTGTACTGGTCTTTTAGTTATTCTCCAGAGATTGCATTTCCTAAATCTTCAACAATGATGAAATATTTCATCAGCCTCTTTCTGATTGGTCTGCTGGCATTAGCAGCTCAAGGCTATCCAGATGGTTACCATTGGAAGATTTGGGTGTTTCATATATAAAACTATTTATAGTTTTTGAAAGTCAAGCTTAGGTGGGGAAAAAGGACTTAGTTAACATTGGAAATATGTTTGCAAAGGAAAGGTCCACATTTTTGGTGAATGCATGGACATCTAGACATAAACTATGGATCATTAAAATGATATCTTGGGCATGCTACAATTGTGAGGCTTAAGGACTAAGTGTTTTTTTCTTCATATCAAATGAATTAGCAGACATTAGTAAAAGCCCTAAGTGCCGAGCTTTAGTTTGTTTATTTCTTGGACAAGTCCTCCAATTATTTTTTCTTATTGGGAATAAATCTTACTATGTTCTCTCCCTGAAGTTTATGTTGGTTTCTCCCCACCCTCCCACCACCCTTTTTTCTTTTTGTCCTAGAGAACGTTTGAGGTCACCAGGCCCTATTTAAGAACACTATGAGTGAAAGTTGCTAACGCTGGCAGTTTTCAGCCTTCATTTTAGCTCTCTCTCCAACTCTCTATAATTTAAACCTCAGATGTGAGTGGAAGGAGCAGCTATGCATACTGATCATAGGATACATCCAAAAACCATTGAACCTAAAATTCAGGGCAGTTTTTCGTTTCCCTTCTATGGCAGCCCTTTCCCAACATGTCCTCTCTCAATACAATCTCAATTCTCGGATAAAATGAGTTTGCTACATGTGCGTAAGCTGCAGCTATTCTATAATAAGTACAGTCACTTTCATTTTTGATATCAAACATTATTAGCTTTCCCCCCCTTTTACTTATAAAAAAAGAAAGCTGTTGTGGTCAATTTGCAAGCACTCCTTGCTTCAGAAGTCTTTGCAGGGCAGGTTTTGCACTTTGCACCTGTTGTGGTTTATTCATTCTGCAGGAATGCAAAGTTTAGGGAGGCAATCCTCTCAAACATCACAACTATGAGAAACCATATAAATGGGGCTTTTTTTTAATATGAAAAAAAATGAAAGGTATGTATTGTTTTGCTGACAATGGACCACCATGTTCCTAAACTTGATTATCACTAGCGAAATTCTGCAAATATCAAAGAAAAGGGGGAAAATAAATAAGAAGTGGTTTTGCTTAACTTCAAAAAAAAGAAAAGAATCAGGCTCTCCTTGAAAACATTGTTTTGAAACTCCTTATTTTCTGACATGAGATGAAAGTGTCTCAATGCATATTTTAAAAAGAACAAACTACTACGCATTTAGAAATATTCCCCTTCTTTTTTGTTATGCTGCTGGCCTGCAATTGCTTTTAACAGAGCTTCAGCAAATACGTTCTCTGTGTTTCTCACTCAGTTAAGGCTGATGGCATCTATCCATAGTTTCCATATGAGAAGCAATTGTTGACGAAGGTAGCGATGAGCGTCCATTAGCTTCTGACTAATAGTTCAAGATGTGGTTGGCTTTACTTGACCTTCCAGTTTCAAATATTAAGTAAAAAAAATTTCCAATGTATTTCTGTTATTGTTTGGCAAACTTTGTGTGTCAAGGTATACATAACCTATCTGAAGTAGAGAGAAACAAAAGTACTTTCATAGTAGAGAGAAACAGAAGTTCTATCCTAGTGATTTCCCCCCTCAAATTCCATAGTATTAGATACCTATTTTTAATGTGATTTCTGATGAATACAGATTTTAAAAAATAATCTTGAAACAGGAACAGTTAAAATTTTACAGGTTAAGCTGCAGTCTATTTTTCTCACACGTGGTGAGGAAGCATGGAATTTAACAAAAGGAAATAAAAGCAGTGTTTTTGATAATGGTTTGGAAAGGTCTTCAGTTTTCAAAGTTTAAATATCAGAGGTTGCAGAGGCCCCATGTATGTTCCATAGTGGTAATGCAAGGGAAGCGGTTAACACTTTCCTGCTGCTTCAAATGAACTAAATGTTGCAGTTATGTAACAGCCAGGAGCAAGATTTTCAGATTTTTCAGATTCTTTGATCAGGTGATAAAAAGTGGAGCGAAAGGAAGAAATTAACTTAAGAAGGCAGACTGTAATATCACCTTTAAAAGAGGAAAGTTTGATTAATTTTCATCAAAGGCAGTTGATCAGTTTTGCAACGATCAGATCGGTCATGCAAGGAAAATTCTTTTCAAAACACCAGGCCATATTACAGTGGATGGGATAGGTGGGAAATGGCTGAGTGGTTGAGGAGCACTGGATGGTGTAAAAATCTTCTCTTTCATGCCTGGGTTGGATTTGGTTTTGAGATGGAAATGGTGCACCTCTCAGAAGCCTTTCATTTCCATTCCCATCTTCTTCTTCTTTCCGAAAAAGAAAAAAAAGTGGCAATTGAGTAATTTGCCTCCAAACTTCAATATGATCTTGTACTAAGGTATATATGTTGGATGTGGGCACAAATTATCCAACCCCATCCCAAGTAAATTTCAGGGACATCCACAGAGGAGGTCAAAGAAA
Organism: Erythrolamprus reginae; assembly: GCF_031021105.1. Taxonomy (NCBI): domain Eukaryota; kingdom Metazoa; phylum Chordata; class Lepidosauria; order Squamata; family Dipsadidae; genus Erythrolamprus; species Erythrolamprus reginae. Next base: position 22,857 of record NW_027248473.1, on the reverse strand, counting down.
TAACAATGCAGCCATGACCATTTTATTGCATGACCATGCAATTAAAAAAAAAAGGCTTAGCTTGCAGAGACAATCATCAAATGTTACATCAGAATCTACCCAGAAATTACATGCATTGCTTTAGGAGTGAATTTCCTGGGTTCTCTTCTGATAAGATATTTCCTTTTGGAAGTCCAGGAATATATACTGCTCAAAAATAAATAAATAATAAAGGGAACACTTAAAGAACACAATATAACTCCAAGTAAATCAAACTTCTGTGAAATCAAACTGTCCACTTAGGAAGCAACACTGATTGACAATAAATTTCACATGCTGTTGTGCACATTCAATTTTGTACAGAACGAAGTATTCAATGAGAATATTTCATTCATTCAGATCTAGGATGTGATACTTGAGTGTTCCCTTTATTTTTTTGAGCAGAATACTTAGTTACTACATGAGTTCCACTGCTACAAGACTAGTTGTATCGATTTCTTTCAGAGTTTTAGAAAAGGGCTCTAACATGAAAAGTCTGTTTTCAAAATAAGAACACAGTTCTCAGCCCACGAAATCCATACCTGCTTACATTACTGAAGTGAAACAGTACAGAGTTTACAAAGATTGAATTCTTTCTTTGTGTTTGCCTGTTCTAGATTCCCCAGCTGGCCTGGACCTGAGCCGTAATCACGAACATACAGTGCATACAGGTTTGGACCATTAAACTCTCCTCATTTCTTTCCTTAAAAAAGCTTCTTATCTACTTGTGACAGGGACCTTTTGGACAATGCTATAGACCAGCAACAACCTTCCATGTGGAAACTTTTATTATTTTATTATATTTTATATTTTATTATATATCTAGCTTCACGAACTTATTTATCTTTCTACCATACTGCTAGGTCTATGCTATATTATCCAGTATAGTATTATACTATATTGCTATACAATATTGTATAGTATACAATATAGTATAGCACCCAGTATCTAAAGAATAGCCTAATAATAATGATGATGATGTATTTGTGAGTGACATAGGGGAAGGCTTGGTAGGGAAGGTTTGCCTATTTGCCGATGACTCTAAAGTGTGCAATAGGGTTGATATTCCTGGAGGCGTCTGTAATATGGTAAATGATTTAGCTTTACTAGATAAATGGTCAAAGCAATGGAAACAGCAGTTTAATGTTTCCAAATGTAAAATAATGCACTTGAGGAAAAGGAATCCTCAATTGGAGTATTGCATCGGCAGTTCTGTGTTAGCAAAAACTTCAGAAGAGAAGGATTTAGGGGTAGTTATTTCTGACAGTCTCAAAATGGGTGAGCAGTGGGGTCGGGAGGTAGGAAAAGCAAGTAGGATGCTTGGCGGCATAGCTAGAGGCATAACAAGCAGGAAGAGGGAGATTGTGGTCCCGCTATATAGAGCGCTGGTGAGACCACATTTGGAATACTGTGTTCAGTTCTGGAGACCTCACCTACAAAAAGATATTGACAAAATTGAATGGGTCCAAAGAGGGGCTACAAGAATGGTGGAAGGTCTTAAGCATAACACGTATCAGGAAAGACTTAATGAACTCAATCTGTATAGTCTGGAGGACAGAAGGAAAAGGGGGGACATGATCAAAACATTTAAATATGTTAAAGGGTTGAATAAGGTTCAGGAGGGGTGTTTTTAATTGGAAAGTGAACACAAGAACAAGGGGACACAATCTGAAGTTAGTTGGGGGAAATATCAAAAGCAACATGAGAAAATATTATTTTACTGAAAGAGTAGTAGATCCTTGGAACAAACTTCCAGTAGAGGTGGTTAGTAAATCTACAGTAACTGAATTTAAACATGCCTGGGATAAACATATATCCATCCTAAGATAAAAATACAGGAAATAGTATAAGGGAGATGGACTTTTTCTGCCGTCAGTCTTCTATGTTTCTATGTTTTAATAATAATAATAATTATAATAATAATAATAATAATAATAATAATAATAATAATAATTATTATTATTATTATTATTATTATTATTATTATTATTATTTATTAGATTTGTATGCCACCCCTCTGCGAAGACTCGGGGCGGCTAACAAGATAACAGTAGTACAGTACATTACAAATCTAATATTAAATTTTAAAAATCAATTTAAAAAACATTAATATAAAATTAAAAAAAACATAAATATAAAATAATCCATATCATAGGGTGCTAGGGTGATTCATCGTCTTCCTCATCATTTGTCTTTGTATTCTTTTCATTACAACTGTATCAGGTGTACGGGATATTTTGAATGATGGTCCTAAGACATACCATGAAGGTCCTAAGACATACCATGAAGTAGACAACTTGCAGAACAGTGAAGATGAGAAAGAATATAATTCGACTAATGGAAGAGAGAGAGAAGGTAAAGTAGAAATTATGCAACTAAAATTCATAATTCGCGAAAAAGAATGTCACACACATACATATACATATATCAGGGATGGGTTGCTACTGGTGTGGTAGGCAACTGTGCACCAGTAGCGGTCACCAGATTGCGCAATTTGCGTGTGACCGCTCCAGTGCCAGTCCTTTGGGAACTCACACGCGCATCCCCTCATGAGATTTTGACACACTTTTGCTTCCTGTGCATATATATATATATATATATATATATATATATATAACTCAGAACAATATATATATGTGTAGGTTGTTCTGAGTTTGAGTGTCTATGCGACGTTTCGGTGAAATCACTTCTTATACTTTATTTAATTAAAGTGTGTGTATGTCTATGTATATGTGTGTGTATATATATATATATATATATATATACTGTAGATGTTTTCGTAGTCACCATCATCAGGCTGAAGTTGTTAGCATTGTGCTGCTTTGAATATAGTTTTATATATTCAATTATATTCAAAGCAGCACGAAGCTAACAACTTCAGCCTGATGATGGTGACTACGAAAACATCTACAGTATATATATATATATACACACACACATATACATAGACATACACACACTTTAATTAAATAAAGTATTAGAAGTCTATTGTTTCTACAGGTAGTCCTCGACTTACGACCACTACTGAGCCAAAATTTCAGTTGTTAAATGAGACATTTAATAAACAACATTTGCCCCATTTTACAACTTTTCTTGCCACAGTTGTTAAGTGAATCACCACAATTGATAATTTAATAACACGGTTGTTAAGTGAATCTGGCTTCCCTACTGATTTTGCAGACATAGTCATGAGTCAGTTGGCAAACAACTAAAGTTTGATTACATGATAGTAGTGAAATCTAAAACTTTTTCCTACCGGTTCTGTGGGAGTGGCTTGGCGGGTGTGGCTTGGTGGGATCATGTGACTGGGTAGGTATGGCTTTGTAGTCATGTGATTGGTTGCTCAAAAGACAGAAACTCCCTTTAACAATGTCCTACTGGAGTAGGGTTCTACTAGGTGATCTCCAGATCCCTTCCAGCCCTGGGTTATCCTCTGAAGCTGCATCTAGTACCACGTTTGTAATTCGTTCCTCTCCTTTTTCCCTCCCTCGCTCCCTTCCTCCCTTTCTTTTTATTTCTTTTTCTTTAATTCTCTTTAAGTCTTCGGAGAGGGGCGGCATACAAATCGAAATAATAAATAAATAAATAATATTTCTCTTTATTTCTCTTTATTTCTCTTTATTTCTCTTTATTTCTCTTTATTTCTCTTTATTTCTCTTTATTTCTCTTTATTTCTCTTTATTTCTCTTTATTTCTCTTTATTTCTCTTTCCTTCCTTCCATCCCTCCCTCCCTCCCTCTTTCTTTCTTTCTTTCTTTCTCCCTCCCCCCCCCCCCATTTTTGTCCTACACCAGAGATGGGTTGCTCCTGGTTCAGACCAGTTCTATAGAACCGGTAGTGGGAATTTCCCTGCTTTCCAAACTGGGAGCAATAGCTGGTTGGCCATGCCCCCAAACCAGCTGTAATGTTTTTCTTGCTTTTTGCTTCTCTGCAAACACACAAGCTGGGGTTTTTTTTTGCTTCTGCACATGCACAGAAGCTTGGTTTTTGGCACTGTGCGTGCTTGCGTGCTTGCAGAGCGTGGCTGTCTGGTGTGGGCGGGCGCCAACTGCCTGTGAGGTAAGTTAGAACCCTCCCCTGCCCACAGCCTCCATTTTGGGCCCAGCAGGCTTCAGGGAAGATTGGTTGATGGGTAGCAAAAGCAGGAGATGGTCAAATCTTGACTCCTGGTTACAATTTAACTTGTTCTTGCAAAATTGCCATTAACTGCAGCTTTAGATTGAAATGGGTAATTCTAATTTCTAGCAGAGGGGGGGGGAAAGCCCTCCCCAGGTAGAAAAGCTACAAGTTTGGAAGGATTCAGAGGGCAAATCGACTCTTTATATTTTTTTTTTCATCAACAGAATTTAGCTCGGAAACATTGTCTTTATCTCTTATAGAGTTAGCAGAACAGCAACTGTCTATGCATCAAAAAAAAAATTGATAAGCAACAAGGGAGATAAAAAGGAAAAGGTCACGAACTTCCTCTTTATTTCCCTGCAGAGACTTCAAATTTTAAGCCCAAGAAAAGGGAGGGGGGAGGGGGGAGGATCAATTGTATGTGTTTAATATATTCTATTTTGCACGCTTCACCGTGAAGAGAAGTAGCCTATTCAAACAAAAAGAAAAAAAGAAGACAACCAGGTTTGGAACTTATCATGTTTCTGGCATTTTTAATGCTTCTTTTTCCAGAGAAGGCAAATTCCTGGCTACTGCTATTGGAAATTTCTCCCTACCCGTTATAATCACTTAAAAACCACTTAAAGGTGTTCGAACATAACTTAAAGGTGTCTAATTCACTCTAACATTTTTCTGTTCCATAGTGTTGTTGCTTGTTTGTATAACATATGAAATATATTATGGTTTACAATGGGTCTTGTTTATATAATGTTAAGTGGCAACAGCTGGATTCTTACAATATGTTAAAACACACATTACTGAAGCTTATTTTTGTCTTGCATAGCATGTTGTGTGTGCTAAGGATGATCATTTCCAAATAAGTATTTTTCTAATTACTGTTAATGGTCTCTCCACCATTACAATCATATTTATTTTATTGTAAAAATAAAATATTTATTGCGGTAGGGAAAGCAAGTAGGATGCTTGGCTGCATAGCAGGAAGAGGGAGATTATGATTCCGCTGTATAGAGCGCTGGTGAGACCACATTTGGAATACTGTGCTCAATTCTGGAGACCTCACCTACAAAAAGATATTGACAAAATTGAACAGGTCCAAAGACAGGCTACAAGAATGGTGGAAGGTCTTAAGCATAAAACGTATCAGGAAAGACTTAATGAACTCAATCTTTATAGTATGGAGGACAGAAGGAAAAGGGGGGGCATGATCGAAATATTTAAATATGTTAAAGGGTTAAATAAGGTGCAGGAGGAAGTGTTTTTAATGGGAAAGTGAACACAAGAACAAGGGGAAACAATCTGAAGTTAGTTGGGGGAAAGATCAAAAGCAACATGAGAAAATATTATTTTACTGAAAGAGTAGTAGATTCTTGGAACAAACTTCCAGCAAACGTGGCTGATAAATCCACAGTAACTGAATTTAAACATGCCTGGGATAAACATAAATCCATCCTAAGATAAAATACAGAAAATAGTATAAGGGCAGACTAGATGGATCATGAGGTCTTTTTCTGCTGTCAGTCTTCTATGTTTCTATTTACTTTTCATGATTTACTATCCACTTAATCAAAACTGATTCTGAAAGTCCCCAAATTCAAATTCTCTTCCCCTCGAGCTGTTTGTGTTCTGGCCAACCAAACTTCAAGAATCTAGAAAGACTAGTAGAAATATGTCATTGTTGCAAAGATGATATATTTTTTCTACTTTTCACAGACTCTTGTTTTTTTACACCAGTCCTAAGTCCATACCACTATTGTTCATAGCCATTCCTGTAAGCAACCAGTAGGTTTAATCTTAATTTTGTGTTGCTAATTAAAAAAATTTAAGAATGGTCAGAGTCTTCCAAAAACCCCTTAGCAATACATATAGTGAAGAATAAAAAATAAAAAGAGAAAAGGAATTAGTCGTCACTATTTTTGGCATTGTTCTATTTTAATTTTTTAACAAGGCCATTTCTAGCATCTTTCCCATTCAATACTATATCTCCGAAAAAATGGTGGTCCTTAGAAAAGTGCTGTCCATCAATCATGGAGTAAGAGATTTTGTTTTGTCTTTCTCAACCAAATAAACTTCCTACATGCGCAATCCTCTTTCAGTTTTCAGTATGAACATATTACATTCAAAGTAAAAGAATAACAGAGTTGGAAGTTTTGATTAAGTGGCTATTAAGTCTTGGAAAGTAAATAAAATAAATATGGTTGTAATACGGGAGAGATCATTAGTGGTGATTGGAAGGGACCTTACACGTCTACTATCCCAAGCAGGAAACACTGTACCATTTCAGACAATTGTTGTCCAATCTCTTCTTTAAAAGTCCTAATCCTTTGTACAGAAGTTGCAACTGAGATTCCTGTATGCAAATCCTCCTCCTATTAACACCTGCTTATATAAATAGACCATGTTTGTGCTCTACTGACAGATAAGTGGCATCTTTTACGAAACTGTAGAAATTCTCAATGATCCAGGTTGTGGTTGTCCCAGAGGTGGAGGTTTTTTCCCGGAGGCAACTGGACTTCCTTGTTTTTCCTTTTGAAGACGTATTGCTCCTCATCCAAGTAGCTTCTTCAGCTCTGACAGGTTCTTCCATTGCCCATTATCCTGTCAGGGCTAAAGAAGCTTCTTGAATGAGAAGCGAAACATCTTCCGAAGGAAAAATAAGAACGTCCAGTTGCCTCCTGAAGGCAGGACTAACATCTTGCATCTACTGACAGACAGAAATAAGGACACCTCCATGTTTGTGTGAACGCCACTCGGAAAAGAAAGAGATTCACGGGGATATCTTGCCCGTACATAGAAATATATTTCTTTCTCCAACAGTACTATGCTACTTGCCCCCCTACCCAGCAATGAGCGACATTGAAACCATGCCAAAGTTTGTGTCAATGGAAGCTTTAATTACATGGGACTCTCACAGACCTTTGAAGGAAGCATGGTGATAAGATAAAGAAAGCTAGAAGTCACTTATTCTCATAAAGAAAAATAAAGACAATTTTTATGCCTTCGTTGAAAAAAAAACCTCTTTGGAAGTTTCAAACAACTTTTTTGAAGACGTGTATTTTCTACGTGGGAATTTGAAATCGTCGATTTGGTGTGTACAAAAAAGGAAAAATAACTGCAGCATAAATGTTTCTACTTCAGGCTTTTAAATTAACTGGTGTGGTGGTGGTGTTTTACAAGCAGGAAAGAGGAGCAAAGAAGGTGGGAACATCAGCCCAAAGTTTATTTAAGCTTGTAGCTGAGGTTCCAGCCACCGTTGCCTTAGAAAACGTGTGGTTGGGCTAGGAAAGGAAATGCCGTGTTTTTCTAATCAGAAAATTAGATCTCGCGTACTGTCCTGCTGAATTAGAAAGTGGGTGCGACAGAAAAAAATTATATATTGTTCTGTTGGGCTCTCTGGTAGAATCCTCCCAAAAATTCACAGGTACAAATTTCAGACACACACACGTTTGAAAATTCAAAACAATGTTCTTTATAATGAAAATTCACTTAAACTAAGCCCTCTTTTGGTATAGCAAAGAGCACTCGTCTCCAAACAAACTGGTAATTTGTACAAGTCCCTTATCAGTCCTGTGATACTTAGCTTTCAGCTGTGAGGCAATTCACAGTCCTTCTTTCACAAAGTGAAACACACTTTGCTCTGGTTTAGTTTCAAAATGGGGAAAAATCAGCACACAAAAGGTCAAAGTCAGTAAAGCAGTCACGAAACACAACGATCAGATAATCCTCCACAATGGCCAAACCCACAGGCTGCTCTTTATAGCAGTCTCACTAATTACCACAGCCCCACCCAACCACAAGTGGCCTCATTTTCTTTGATAATAATCTCTCAGTTGTTGCTGCCTATGCATCGCTCTCCGCATGCGTGGCTGTATCATTAACTCTTGTTCTGAATCCAAGGAGGAGCTAGATAATTGATCTCCTTCTGAGCTGTCTGCCACACTCTCCTCCTCCCTGTCACTCATGTCTTCTTGGTCAGAGGAGCCTTCATCAGCAGATTCCACCGGGGGCAAAACAGGCCTGCAGCATGTGGATGTCTCCCCCACGCCCACAGTCCTTGGGGCAGGAGCTGGGCCAGAGCTAACCATAACATATATATTAAATGAAAGTAGGATTCAGGTGTGGATGGGGTGATATAAGCGCACTCAGCTGATATTTTTCTGCAAAGGTTCCCTCCGTCCCTCGGCAATTAAATTATAGAAAAGTTTAAAAACTTGAAAAAGTTCATGGAATCTGACTCACTGCAATGGCATGGGCTTCCTTTGATTGGGGTCATGATTTGAAACTCATAATCAGGTTTAATTGTTTCTTTTTCTCTTATTTTAATAAGAAATAAATAAATGAAGTGCTTCTTTTTTCAGTATACATATTAGCACTAAATACAAGCCTCAATGCACTCTAAAGGCAAGTCTTTCTAAAGATATTTAATTGTTATGTTTAGCCATAGGAGAGGGGAAGAAAAAGATATATAGACACAGGGTCAGGGATGACATACAAGGTTACATACAGAGAGCATCCCACATACATGAAGAAACATGGTTCAAAAACAATATGTATATGAGCACATAACTGTACTGCTCAAAAAAATTAAGTTAACACACATCCTAGATCTGTATGAATGAAATATTCTCATGGAATAGTTTGTTCTGTACAAAGTTGAATGTGCACAACGGCATGTGAAATGGATTTCCAATCAATGTTGCTTCCTAAGTGGACAGTTTGATTTCACAGAAGTTTGATTTACTTGGAGTTATATTGTGTTCTTTAAGTGTTCCCTTTATTATTTTTTTTGAGCGGTGTATATGATTTTACACAACTCTCTTACTATAAATAGACTACAGGTAGTCTTCATTTAATGACTATAATTGAGTATGGAATTTTAATTGGAAATCATTGTATTTCTTAAACAAATTTCTACATGACCTGATTCAATTTTATCATTGTTTTTATGACAGTTGTAAGGTGAGTCACCACGATCATTAAGAAAATCACATGGCCATTAAGTTAATCACGTGATCATTAAGCGAATCCATTCTCCGGGACTGCCTTCTGCCGCACTAATCCCAGCGACCAGTTAGGTCCCACAGAGTGGGCCTTCTCCGAGTCACGTCAACTAAACAATGTCGTTTGGTGGGACCCAGGGGAAGAGCCTTCTCTGTGGCGGCCCCAGCTCTCTGGAACCAACTCGCCCCAGAGATCAGAATTGCCCCCACCCTGCTCGCCTTTTGTAAGCTCCTTAAAACCCACCTCTGCCGTCAGGCATGGGGGAACTGAGATTTTCTTTCCCCCTAGGCCTCTACAATTTATGCATGATATGTTTATATGTATGTTTGGTTTTATAAATAAAGGTTTTTTAGTTGTTTTAGCATTGGATTGATACATGCTGCTTTTATCACTGTTGTTGGCCGCCCGGAGTCCACGGAGAGGGGCGGCATACAAATCCAATCAATCAATCAACCAACCAATCAATCAATCAATCAATCAATCAATTCTCCTAAATTGAGTTTTTTGACATAAACCAGCAAAAGGTGTCATAAACCATTGGCGGCATACCATGACTGTGCCATCTAATGAAGATAAACAAAACCATGAAGATAAACTAAGTATCTGAGCTGAAACTTTACAATTTCAAAATCCATTCACTATTCAGGAATTTGAATATAAAGCTAGTTTATATGGAATGGGCTCTTTGAAGGAACATAACAATATCAACCACCATCAATATGATTTTTTGTTATGCTTTCTGAGATAAATTAAGATTTAAAAATCTTAATGGTTTTCCATGTTTTTGTTTCATAAGAATGCCTCTTCCCTCCCCTCCTGTCCCTCATGCCCCTCCCTCCCTTCTTAGAGATGAACCAATTTGCACTCTGCATTCATGCTTGGTAGGGAATTCAGAAAGTTTTGTTGCTATTTTTAGCTTGTGAAATTTCCACCAGGTGTTTACTGTCTGTTTGAATTCATTGAGGCATCACCCCAAAACTGAATTATTTAAATGAAAAACAAGACAAGTTCAAAACTAATCCCTTCCTACCTTAGCATTTCAGTGGACTGAAAAGAGGAGCCACCACCCCCTCAAATCCAAACTCAAATCCACGAGGCCTATGTCACTCCCTTTCATGAAATTAAAAATAATATTTCTACAATTTCTTCCCATTCAGTTTACCAAAAGCGTAGTATAAGTGAGTGAAGTTCAGAATGGCAGATATCAAGAGTGGAATGGTATAAAAGAAATCATGGATAAATGGCTCCTTCCTATGAAGCCAAACTACATGTTACCCTCCTAAGCTGTTGTGTTTCCTAGTTAGCTTTTATGTTTATAGATTCTTCAGACAAACAAGACATTGAGTCAGAGGTCTTCAAACCTAGCAACTTTAAGACTTGTGAGCTTCAAACCCCAGAATTCTTCAGCCAGCATAGCTGTCTGGAGAATTCTGGGAGTTGAAGTCCACAAGTCTTAAAGTTGCCAAGTTTGGGCTCCCCTGCATTGAGTATTCTTTCTCTATTCTTTTGTGACCAGTTTTTCTCAATGACAAATGCTAAATGGTACATTATTCAAGTTTCTCTGATGTTGATAGACATATTCCATCAGAACCATTCATCTTTTAAAATAAATTTTGTGATAAGAGATGGATTTTTCTAATTCAGATTTTTTTTGGTATAGTAGCTAATTTTAGTTCAGGATAGAGTCCAATCATTTAGACATTTGCTCCTATGACAGACGCATGTAACTTCATTTCTTCCTTTGTTTATTATATACATAGCAAGATTCAGCCATTTTTGGATTGTGTAATTGTACAATTTAAGACCAGTTTCTCTTTAATGCAGGGTAGGAAAGCCTTTAGCAATTTGGTGAAATATTTTTTCATCTGCAAAAATGTAAGAGGAATTAAGAATGCACAGCAATTTATCATCACAGAATATAGATTTGGAAATTACCTTAGTTATCCAGTGCATTCCTCAGTAAATTCAGGATTCACTAGATCAGGGATCTCCAACCTTGGCAACTTTATACTTGTGCCCTTCAACTCCCAGAATTCTTTAGCCAACTTTGCTTGCACTAGATCATCTGTTTGTAGATCTCTAGAGAAAGAAAACCAGCATTATCCACTGATAACTCATTTAGTCCTAAAGGTCATCTTGTATGTGATTTAAGAGTTGTTATTTTTTTGTTAGATGAATAGAGAGGTGTTCATCTGACATATCTTCAGAAACTACCTTCTTTTTTCTAATCTATCATGTATTGATTTTCATTGTCTTTCAATGATATTGTGACAATTGCTGGGATATATAGGCAAAATAGATTTGAGTTTCCAAAGCAAGATTTAATTTTTATAGAAGTTGAATTTAGCTTCTAGAATATTTCTTTTCTTTCATATTATATTGCCTGTCCTATGAAACCCATTTTACAATATGGAGAGTGATGGGCGAACCCAACAATGTTCAGGTTTGGCAAGTTTGGACGAACTTTACGCAAAATTCAGCCGAACCCGAACCAAACCAGAACCCGAACGTGGAATCCCACCAAGAGATTCTGGGGGGAAAGCTTTGACTTCACGGATACCAGCAGGTTGCTAAGGACGCCAAGGTGATCACTTCCTGGATTCCATGGAATCCAGGAAATGATCACCTTGGCATCCTTAGCAACCTGCCGGTGACGTCAAAACTCCGCCCCCGGAATCTCTTTGTGGGAGGGATTTCCCAGCTCCTTCAAAGGGAGGTCTTCACATAAAAATAAACATTGTTATTTTTACGAAAAATGACACCGCAGCGGCACTGCAAGCAAAGGGCGTTCCTTTCATGTAAAAATAAACATGTTTATTTTTACATGAAAGGACCGCCCTTTGCTTGCAGCGCCGCTGTGGCGTCCTTTCATGTAAAAATAAACATTGTTATTTTTACAAAAAAGGATGCCGTAACGGCACTGCAAGCAAAGGGCGGTCCTTTCACGTAAAAATAAACAATGTTTATTTTTACGTGAAGACCTCCCTTTGAAGGAGCTTGGGAATCCCTCCCACGAAGAGATTCTGGGGAAGGAGCTTTGATGTCACCGGCAGGTTGCTAAGGACGTCAAGGTGATCACTTCCTGGATTCTATGGAATCCAGGAAGTGATCACCTTGGCGTCCTAAGCAACCTGCCGGTGACGTCAAAGCTCCGAATGCCGAACGCCGAACGCAACCCCAAACTTTGCCTGAAGTTTCAAAAAATGTTGGGTTCGTGTTCGGCATACCAAACACCACAAAATTTGGTACGGACCCGAATTGTTCGAGTTCAGTTCGCCCATCACTAAATATGGATAATGATTCTAGCTCAGGAAACTCATCTAGTTTTATCCCAAATGTATTTTATTTTAAAGTTTTAAGAACGTTCTGGAAAGAAGTTTTAGTTATATACATGAGGTGAAGTGACAGAGAAAACCGCTTTTCCCCCCAGAGAGAGCAATTTGTATGGAAGGGAAGGTGAGAAGAAATAATAGAATAAGAATATAGGTAAGAATTCATAGGTTTTTAAATGGGCAGCTAATAGTTCCTTCTTAATTATCAATATAAATATGGTAATTTTAGAATAACATCCTGAAATTTCAGTAGTCGTTATTGTTGGTTATATATATATAGAATGGCAAAATAAACTACAATATCCTCTATAGGTTTGGTCAGATGTTTTACTGAATTCAGTGAGATATACTGAGACTTAATAGGAGACCATAAAATACATTTTCAGCTCAGGTATCTAAATTCTGACCTTTCCCGTTTTCATTAACAGGAACAACACTGGGAGTTTTTAAGAAAAGATTGGACAACAATTTGTTTGAAATGGTACAGTTAAGTAAAGTATAGGGTTTCCTGCTTGAGGAGGGGATTGGACTAGAATAGAGATAGACAAAGTTGGCTCTTCTATGACACATGGACTTCAACTCCCAGAACTGCTGACTTAGCATGACTGGCTCAGGAATTCTGGGAGTTGAAGTTCACAAGTCAGAAGAGCCAACTTTGCCTACCCCTGGACTAGAAGATCTCCCAGGTCTCTTCCAACTCTGTTATTCTGTTATTCATCTATTGATGAGTTTTTGCAATTTTCAGTAGGCTGTAAGAAAGCCATTCTAGTGTCATAGTTAAGGCAATTGACAGTATTGGGAGGATTCTGATTTCAGTCCATCCTCAGCCCTGGAAATTCCAGGGTGATTTTGCCTCCCTCCCTCTCTTTTAGGTAAGTCAATTACAGTAGAGTTGTGATGAGAGGGAAAAAGAGGAGATACAGGATTGACTACCATGATACAAGAAACAAAGTAAAAAGCTAATAAACTGTAATGGGTTGAATGTAGGAAAGCTTCCTAACAGATTTTTTAAAAAATCAAGCATATTGCCATGAGCATGTTTTTTATCCTGTAGAACAGTGGTTCTCAACCCAGGGGTCAAGACCCCTTAAGAAGTCGAACGATTGTTTCGCAGGGGTCGCCTAAGACCATGGGAAAAGACACATTTCCCGTGGTATTAGAAACTAAAGCTTCTATTCTGGCACCTTGGAACTTATTTTTTACAATTCGAAGAATCAGGCGTTTATAGTGAGGGTGCCCCTCTGACCTTCCTCCCAATCAGCTTAAAACGCTTTTGGGAGAATTGGCGGTCTCCACAACATAAGGAACAGCATTAAAGGGTTGCAGCATTAGAATTGTTGAGAACCACTGCTCTAGAAGTAAACTATCAGTCAATGCAAAACTATGCAAAGTAAACTATCAGTCAATGCAAAACTCATTGTTGCCTATCTTTTGCTGGTCAAAGTATTATTTATTTATTTATTTATTTATTTATTGTTTGTTTGTTTGTTTGTTTGTTGTTTTTGTCTATCTGTCTGTCTGCTTGTTTGTTTGTTTGTTTATTTATTTATCAAATTTATTGGTCATCCATCGTAGCACAGAATATTGTTTGAATTTTATTGCTTGTGATCAAATAGTTATTTTCTCAGTTTTGCTTTTCTGCCAGCCAGCATATGTTTTCCATTGACTTTTTAGATAAAGTGCATTTAAAAGCTCGGGGTTTTCTTTGGGGGAAGCTTTCCACAGCTGGAGTATGGTAAAAAAAAAAAAACACCAGGAGGAAGATTCAGGTGCATCCTTTCAGTTTCCTACCAGAAGCTATCAAAGGCTGAGATGCTTATACAAAAGCAGGTGGTTTAGAAGAAAGGCGAACAGCAGATATTTTTACCATGGAAGAACTTCAAAAAGAAAGAAAGAAAAATATCAGAATGAGTTATATATACCCAGTGGAGTTCCCAGAAAAAAAATTAAGAAACTCCCCAAATAGAGGACTGCTTTTCTTTTTTGTAGCAACAACCAAAAAGTCCTGACTTTTGAGAAATGTGGCATTTTTTTAATGTGCGAAGAACTGGCTACAATTTGCAGAATCTGATTGTTTCCAGAATTCAGCACCGAGAAGTATGTAAACACCTTTACAAGCAAGATTACTAAATAAAGCAACATGAGTTTTCTAAAAGACATTCCCATTTTCTGAGTCCCTCTTCTCTTGCAAAGCTTATCCAGCTTTGCAAAAATGGAATGCCTCCTTTTTGGCTTAACTGAATACCTCCCACTGCCATGGTATATCTTTGCAGCCTTACCTAAGACAATGTTCTTCAGCAACACTTCTTCTCACTTAGAATCTGCAGTACAAAAGTTGTGAGAAACATTATAGTTCATATCCTCTTAGAATGGTTGAAATAGTAAGGCAGGCTCACAGCTGTCATTTAAAGAGTTTTAGAATATTGAAATGTATTTATTTATTTATTCTATTTTTATGCCGCCCTTCTCCTTAGACTCAGGGCGGCTTACAACATGTTAGTAACAGCACTTTTTAACAGAGCCAGCGTATTGCCCCCACAATCTGGGTCCTCATTTTACCCACCTCAGAAGGATGGAAGGCTGAGTCAACCTTGAGCCGGTGATTAGATTTGAACCGCTGAGCTACAGATCTACAGTCAGCTTCAGTGGCCTGCAGTACAGCACTCTACCTGCTGCGTCACTCCAGCTCTTTTCCAAATTATTCTTGTTTTGGGGATTTTCATATATCATTATTAATCCAATAATGCAGAATACATTTTAACAATGCTTCTGAAAGGTTTTTAATAAAATGTTATTTATGTGCTACCTCATGGTGCTTCCGAAAACACAAAATACTCGGACTTTTAAAAAAATTGGGATATATCAGCTTCTTTCAAGAAGCTTTCACAATCCATATGGATAGTTCTAAGTCAAGAACTTCAATTGTACTGCTTATCCCTCCTATCCTTCAATCTCCTATTATCTAATCCAGGGACCCTCAATTTGACCAAGACTTGTGGACTTCAAACTCCCAGAATTCCTCAGCCAGCCATATCTTAAAGTTGTCACGTTTAAGACCCCTAATACCTGGATTTTCCAGGGTCTAGGCATAGTACATACCTTCTATCCACATAATCCAATTCATCAAACACATGTTGGCATGGCTGATTGATTGATTTTTTGATTTATGGTCCCAGACCAGTAAATAATGCATAGTCATAGGAAAAGGGCATATAGTATTGCTGAAATATCGTTACAATTTAGATTGCAACAAAACTCCTGGTGACTGGAAACCTTTGGAGACACTGTTATTTATGAGCTGAAAACAGAATTAACATTGATTGGCAGACAGTTCTTTCCAAATATAAAACTTACAAACCTAAATTGAAAATATAATCATATGCAAACTATTTTAGTGACTTGCCACAAATGATTCCAAAGTAGTGGCCATCATGTCTAAAAAGCCCAACAAAACCAAGAACTCTTAATGGAAGTTAGCATTTGAGCTAATATTTCTTCTTCCAAGTTCCAACCTATTTTGAATGCAGCATATCTGTTTTGTAATGTAAGTGATGTCAAGAGGAATGAGTACTCAGAACGCACTCCTGTTACTTGAAATCCATTATCACAATGCTTATTCTGGGGATAGGCAGTTTTTTAGGAAACTGAAAATAAAGATCCCCTTCATTCAGAATCAATTTACTGCATTTATATTTGCTAAATGGCATGTCATTCTGTATTGCTGAGCAATGAAAATATGAAAGGAGAATAACATTGGCAGTTAAGGTTCATTAAACAAGTTAAATGAATGTTTTCTACATCAGAACATAAAAGAACATTTCTGTATCAAACTAAATGTTGAGTTTAAAATTCTATTCAGTTTTGATATCAGAATTGAGAGAGCCAGTCAAATGCAATGGATCAGGCATCAGACTAGAAATGGGGAGTTGATAAACTCTAGCTCTAGCTCAAGCACAAAACCAGCTGGCTGATTTTGGGCCAGTTTCTTTCAGCCCTAGGAAGGAGGTAAGGACTCTCCACTCCACCCTAACTCCTTTCCCTTCTCCCATCCCCTCTCCTCCTCTCCTGGAAAATATTGAATGTAACGGTAGGATTTTATTGTGCATATGACTGATTATTTTATCAAAAAAGCTGAAAAATATGGAGGAAGGAAAATGTAAAAAAATACTATTCAACAACAATAACGATGATGGTGATGCAAAATTGCACAAACTGATTACAAAGCTAGACATGACTGAGTTGCTAAAGTAATCCACTTGTCGTTATGAAAAAAATACAACCTACCTCTATCCAAAAAGTCATATACAGTAGTGGAAAAAGTTATCGCAAATGAAAAAGTGAAAATCTTGTGGAACTTTCGAGTACAGACGGATCATCACTTGGAACACGACACTCCAGATATCACAGTTGTTCAAAATTGAAACTTTTAATTTATTGATATTGCGGTATCAGAAGATGCCAGATTGGAAGAAAAACAAACTGGAAAAAAATCACAAAATATCGCAACCCGGTCACCAAAACTATGCAATTATGGAGGAAGCATGTAACAGTGATACCCATTGACATCAGGGCACTTGGTACTATGTCCAAGAATTTTAAAAAATGCATCCTGCAATAACACCAGCGGAACTGCAAAAAACTGCATTACCCAAAACATTGTATGTCTTAAGAAGGTACTAGGTTGATATCTAGGACTGGCAACAATCCCTATATGTTGTGGTTAGCTCTGGCCCAGTTCCTGCCCCAAGAACTGTGGATGTGGGGGAGACATCCACATGCTGCAGGCCTGTTTTGCCCCCGGTGGAATCTGCTGATGAAGGCTCCTCTGACCAAGAAGACATGAGTGACAGGGAGGAGCAGAGTGTGGCAGACAGCTCAGAAGGAGATCAATTATCTAGCTCCTCCTTGGATTCAGAACAAGAGTTAATGATACAGCCACGCATGCAGAGAGCGATGCATAGGCAACAACAACTGAGAGATTATTATCAGAGAAAAGGAGGCCACCTGTGGTTGGGTGGCGCTGTGGTAATTAATGAGGCTGCTATAAATAGCAGCCTGTGGGTTTGGCCATTGTGGAGGATTATCTGATCGTTGTGTTTCGTGCCTGCCTTGCTGACTTTGACCTTTTGTGTGCTGATTTTTCCCGGCTTTGAAACTAAACCAGAGCAAAGTGTGTTTCACTTTGTGAAAGAAGAAGGACTTTGAATTGCCTCACAGCTGCAAGCTAAGTATCACAGTACTGATAAGGGACTTGTACAAATTACCAGTTTGTTTGGAGACGAGTGTTCTTTGCTATACCAAAAGAGGACTTAGTTTAAGTGACTTTTCATTATAAAGAACATTGTTTTGAATTTTCAAACGTGTGTGTGTCTGAAATTTGTACCTGTGAATTTTTGGGAGAAGTCTACCAGAGAGCCCAACAGAACACATATCAATCATTAGCACCGGTCAATGATATTTGTGATGCATTATTGAATGTTTAGTGGACTGTGTTTCATGTTTAATGGATAAAGTAATAGTAGTAGTAGTAGTAGTAGTAGTAGTAGTAGTAGTAGTAGTAGTAGTAATAATAATAATATTTCTTCTGTGGATTTTTATATTTATATTTTATTTTGGGACCATGTTCATATTATTTCCAGAAGCCAGCATGCTTAAGATCAAATGTGACTATGGTGAAAAACAAGGTGGAATGTTGAAGGCTGAGCCATTAGAAATTGAAGAACCACCCAGGATTCTCTATAACTGCAGACCGGAATATGGAAACTATGATAACGAAGAACTGGACAGGCATTCTGAACCATGTGACCTTGTCAAATCAAATACTGCAAAACTGAAGTGTGACATTTGTGGATTGGGCTGTGTCAGCCTCAACGTCCTGGTGGTTCACAAGCGCAGCCATACTGGTAATTATCATTCATTCAGAAGGAATATCTCACTTGAAACTACTTGATCCGAGGCTGTTGCAGTAGCCACTGCAATGCACTAAGTTGGGCAGAGCCCAGGTAGTGATCAAGCAAGTTAGAGTGGCATATCTTAGGCACCATGCATTTATGTATGTTGGGGAGGATTAGGGTACCTTAAAGATGTTGTTATTCTTATACACTTTGAAAGGATTTTTTTTTAAATAAAGAAAGCTATTGATTGGCAACTGGAGGAAACTGCAAAATAATCAGAAACAGATTTTTTTCCTTTATTGCGTTAATACTTCAACTAGCTTGGGCCAGTAGAATGGAATAAATCAAACCCATGGTTCTTATGGCAGAAAAATTTGAATTTATCTTTAGCTAAGACTATAGTGCTGTAATAATGACTCCACTACTCATGCCCTTTTTAAGGTGAGCGCCCTTTCCATTGTAATCAGTGTGGAGCTTCATTTACTCAGAAGGGAAATCTTCTCCGCCATGTTAAACTTCACACTGGGGAAAAGCCATTTAAATGCCACCTTTGTAGCTATGCTTGTCAAAGAAGAGATGCTCTCACAGGTCACTTAAGGACACATTCTGGTAAGTATTTATTTCTTTTAAGATTGATTGACTTTATTCCTTTATTTCTGCTTTTTGTCAGCTATATTTTAATTCTTTATTGTTTTAAAGCATTTTAAAACCATAAATGAAAAATTAAGTCACAGGTTCAAATCCCAGTAAGGGTGTGGCTATCTGATGAGGGCAAATAAGTCCGAAGTAGATCTACAGTAGTCTCCTTTCCTTTTCATTATCAGCAAAAATATTTTACATACATATATACAGAGGGGGGCTACAGACGGACTGGGGGGAACGCAGCGGGATAGCGAAAATGGAGCTCTACTTCAGAGCACCCAATTTGCACTGAAAGATGCTGAAAGAAAATGCATGGCGTCCTGCATAAGCCAGGCCCACAGTGTGGTAGTAAAAAATTTAGTAGCTCTTCACTGCATGCATACTTACATACACATCCAATTTCATGATAGCTCCATCCATGTGCATAATGTTGTACTTTTTGATCTGTAAAATTTCATTTATTTTTTCTTTCGTTATTGGAGATAACTTTTCCTTGCCATGTTTCCGTGTCTCTCTGTGCGTGGGTATATTCTGGAATTCTATGTATGTATTTGTTTACTGTTCTCAGATTAATACATGGAGCAGAAAATAGAGTTATTTGGTATTTCTCCCTATAGAACTGCAGGTCCATATTGTACGCTGAGAAGTGGAAATTAGTTCAGTTTCCTTAACAATGATCAATTCTCCTTCATGTTAACCATGAAAAATCATAAGTAAAGCCTCTATACGAATCCATTAATCACATCAGATTGATCAATGTGATACAACCAATCCATCATAGCAATAGCAATGAGCCAGGGTGGCGCAGCAGGTAGAGTGCTGTACTGCAGGCCAGTGAAGCTGACTGTAGATCTGCAGGTCAGTGGTTCAAATCTCATCATAAGCTCAACGTTGACTCAGCCTTCCATCCTTCCGAGGTGGGTAAAATGAGGACCCGGATTGTGGGGCCAATAGCCTTGCTCTTTTAAAAAAGTGCTATTGCTAACATGTTGTAAGCCGCCCTGAGTTTAAGGAGAAGGGCGGCATAAAAAAAAATCGAATAAATAAATAAATAAATAAATAAATAATAGTTTGTGTTGCAACAAATCCTCTAGCTACTGAGGCCTTTGCAGCCCTCTCCCACAAGGAAAGAGGGAGGCAGGGCGGGAGCGTTAGGAAGGAAGGAAGGAAGGAAGGAAGGAAAGGAAGGGAAGGGAAGGGAAGGGAAAGGAAAGGAAGGGAAAGGAAGGGAAATGAAAGGAAAGGAAAGGAAGGGAAGGGGAGGGGAAAGGGAAGGAAGGAAGGAAGGAAGGGAAGGGGAAGGAAGGGAAGGGAAGGGAAGGGAAAGGAAAGGAAGGAAGAAAGGGAAAGGAAGGGAAGGGAAAGGGAAGGAAGGAAGGAAGGGAAGGGAAAGGGAAGGAAGGAAGGAAGGGAAGGGAAAGGAAAGGAAGGGAAATGAAAGGAAGGGAAGGGAAGGGAAAGGGAAGGGAAGGAAGGGAAGGGAAGGGAAAGGGAAGGAAAGGAAGGGAAGGGAAAGGGAAGGAAGGAAGGAAGGGAATGGAAGGGAAGGGAAAGGAAGGAAGAAGGGAAGGGAAAGGGAAGGAAGGAAGGGAAGGGAAAGGAAAGGAAGGGAAGGGAAATGAAAGGAAAGGAAGGGAAGGGAAGGGAAGGGAAAGGGAAGGGAAGGAAGGGAAGGGAAGGGAAAGGGAAGGAAAGGAAGGGAAGGGAAGGGAAAGGGAAGGAAGGAAGGAAATGGAAGGGAAGGGAAAGGAAGGGAATGGAAGGGAAGGGAAAGGGAAGGAAGGAAGAAGGGAAGGGAAGGGAAAGGGAAGGAAGGAAGGGAAGGGAAGGGAAGGAAGGAAGGGAAGGGAAGGGAAAGGAAGGGAAGGGAAAGGGAAAGGGAAGGAAGGAAGGGAAGGGAAAGGGAAGAAAGGAAGAAAGGGAAGGGAAGGGAAAGGAAGGAAGGGAAAGGGAAAGGGAAGGAAGGAAGGAAGGAAGGGAAGGGAAGGGAAGGGAAAGGAAGGGAATGGAAGGGAAGGGAAAGGAAGGGAAAGGAAGGGAAGGGAAAGGGAAGGAAGGAAGGAAGGAAGGGAAGGGAAGTGAAAGGGAAATAAGAAAGAAAGGGAAGGGAAGGGAAAGGAAGGGAAAGGAAGGGAAGGGAAATGAAAGGAAAGGAAGGGAAGGGAAGGGGAAGGGAAAGGGAAGGGAATGGAAGGGAAGGGAAAGGAAGGGAAAGGAAGGGAAGGGAAAGGGAAGGAAGGAAGGGAAGGGAAGGGAAGGGAAGGAAGGAAGGGAAGGGAAGGGAAAGGAAGGGAAGGGAAAGGAAGGGAATGGAAGGGAAGGAAAGGAAGGGAAAGGAAGGGAAGGGAAAGGGAAGGAAGGAAGGGAAGGGAAGGGAAAAGGAAGGAAGGAAGAAAGGGAAGGGAAGGGAAAGGAAGGGAAAGGAAGGGAAAGGAAGGGAAGGGAAATAAAGGGAAGGAAGGGAAGGGAAGGGAAAGGGAAGGGAAAGGGAAGGAAGGGAATGGAAGGGAAGGGAATGGAAGGGAAGGGAAAGGAAGGGAAAGGAAGGGAAGGGAAAGGGAAGGAAGAAGGGAAGGGAAGGGAAGGGAAAGGGAAGAAGGAAGGGAAGGAAGGGAATGGAAGGAAGGGAAAGGAAGGGAAGAAGGGAAGGAAGGAAGGAAGGAAGGAGGAAGGGAAGGGAAGGGAAATGAAGGGAAGGAAGGGAAGGGAAGGGAAAGGGAAGGGAAGGAAGGGAAGGGAAGGGAAGGGAAAGGAAGGGAAGGAAGGGAAGGGAAAGGAAGGGAAGGGAAAGAGAAAGAAGGAGGGAAGGGAAGGGAAGGAAGGAAGGAAAGGGAAGGGAGGGAAGGGAAAGGAAGGGAAGGGAAATGAAAGGAAAGGAAGGGAAGGGAAGGGAAGGGGAAGGGGAAGGGGAAGGGAAAGGGAAGGAAGGAAGGAAGGGAATGGAAGGGAAGGAAAGGAAGGGAATGGAAGGAAAGGGAAAGGGAAGGAAAAAAGAAGGGAAGGAAGGAAAAGGAAGGAAGGAAGGAAGGAAGGGAAGGAAAAAGAAGGGAAAGGAAGGAAAAGGAGGAAGGAAGGAAGGAAGGAAGGGAAGGGAAGGGAAGGGAAGGAAAGGAAGGGAATGGAAGGGAAGGGAAAGGAAGGAAAGGAAGGGAAGGGAAGGAGAAGGGAAGGAAGGAAAGGAAGAGGGAAGGAAGGGAAAGGAAGGGAAAGGAAGGGAAAGGAAGGAAGATGAAAGGGAAAGGAAGGAAGGGAAGGGAAAGGGAAAGGGAAGGAAGGGAATGGAAGGGAAGGGAAAGGAAGGGAATGGAAGGGAAGGGAAAGGAAGGGAAAGGAAGGGAAGGGAAAGGGAAGGAAGGAAGGAAGGAAGGGAAGGGAAGGGAAGGGAAAGGGAAGGAAGGAAGAAAGGGAAGGGAAGGGAAAGGAAGGGAAAGGAAGGGAAGGGAAGGGAAATGAAAGGGAAGGAAGGGAAGGAAGGGAACGGAAGGGAAAGGGAAAGGAAGGAAGGAAGGAAGGAAGGGAATGGAATGGAAGGGAAAGGAAGGGAAGGGAAGGGAAGGGAAGGGGAAGGAAGGAAGAAGGGAAGGGAAGGGAAAGGAAGGGAAGGAAGGGAAGGAAGGGAAGGGAGGGAAGGAAGAAGGAAGGGAAAGGGAAGGTAGGGAAGGGAAATGAAAGGATAGGAAGGGAAGGGAAGGGAAGGGAAAGGGAAGGGAAGGAAGGAAGGGAAGGAAGGGAAGGAGGAAGGGAAGGGAAGGGAAAGGAAGGGAAATGGAAGGGAAAGGAAAGAAGGAAGGGAAGGAAGGGAAGGAAGGAAGGAAGGGAAGGAAGGGAAGGGAAGGGAAGGAAGGGAAGGAAGG